>NW_026731663.1:1467500-1482500 GCF_028476545.2 Physella acuta
TCATATTGATTCACACATATAATATCACCGACAGAAACTCACAACTAATAAACCGGGAGTGATCTCCCCTAAACTTTCTCGAATATTCTTATATAACACTACGTGGGATGGCAACTCGGAATATAGACATGATTTTTAATTACTTAAACTTTTAAAAATAGAATAGAATCTCGTAGAGAAAAGAATTGCGTACCAAGCGAACGCCAAAACAAAAATGTGCATAATAGTGCGGAATATTTTTAGTACTTTATAAATTTACATGCGTTTTTTGAGAAATCGGAAGTAGCGTAAATTACTACTTCCGGTCAACGGAAATTATTCAAAATTTGATAGATTGTAGAGGATTAGATCTTTTACTTACATGTGAAATTTCATTTATCTCTCTGAAATAGTACTCAAGTTATAGGCTTTTGAAAAATTCAAAGTAGAAAAAGTACCACTTCCGGTTATTGGAAATCGCTCAAAAGTTGATACGGATCTACGATTTTGATAAAATACTTATATATGGCATTTCATCAACCTAGCTGTAACGGTACTCAAGTTATCGTGTTTACAGACACTCAGACACACATACACACAGACATACGGACAAGATTGCAAAAATATGTTTTTCCGACTCATGGAGGTGTAAAACGTCGAGATTTGTAAAAATCTCGATTTTCTTTTTTAGCACGATTACAAGACCTTCTCTATACTTCGTATATACGAGAAAGTAAAAATACACGATCACTTCCTTATTAATTGTTTTTATTACGCAGTAGGAAATGTAATCAGCTTTCAAACTGCTGCGATACAGCAAGGGAAATAATCCGCAACACAAAAGCACTATCGTAGATACGAAGCTTGTAGTACTTACGGTTTATCTCCCTTTGTCTTTATGGCCATAAAAACGGGAAACAACATCCCGTGGTAAAACAGGTCAACATATGTTAACCACAGATGGGAAACAATGAGGCGTTTACCGACACTCGTGTCATTGTGTCAGTCTGACTTAACGATGGATGGGCCCAGTTCAATGACCTCAGGAGTGTTGACTTTCCCCAGCTGTTTAGATTGGTGGTAATCCACGTTCGATTTATCCACATATCCACTCGGTTACAATTTTATCCATTAGCTCGTATGTAAATTTTAGCCTTCTCGTTTCTTTATTGTGTCTACAGTGGTACAAAATGTCTGCATTGGTACAAAATGTCAGCAGTGGTACAAAATGTCTGCCTTGATACATAATGTCTGCCTTGATACAAAATGTCTGTCTTGGTACAAAATGTCTGCTTTGATAAAACATGTGCGCATTGGTACAAAATGTCTGCATTGGTACAAAATGTCCATACATGTACAAAATGTCTGCTTTGGTACAAAATGTCTGCAGTGGTACAAAATGTCTGCCTTGGCACAACATGTCTGCCTTGGTACAAAATGTCTGCATTAGTACAAAATGTCTGCCTTGGTGCAAAATGTCTGCCTTGGTACAAAATGTCTGCCTTGGTGCAAAATGTCTGCCTTGGTACAAAATGTCTGCCCATATACAAAATGTCTGCCTTGGTACAAAATGTCTGCCTTAGTAAAATGTCTGCCCATATACAAAATGTCTGCATTGGTACAAAATGTCTGCATTAGTACAAAGTGTCTGCCTTGGTACAAAATGTCTGGCTTGGTACAACATTTCTGCCTTGGTGCAAAATGTCTGCATTAGTACAAAATGTCTGCATTAGTACAAAATTTTCGGCCTTGGTGCAAAATGTCTGCCTTGGTAAAAAATGTCTGCCCATATACAAAATGCCTGCTTTCGTAGAAAATGTCTGCCGATGTAGGAAATGTCTGCTGTGGTACACATGTCTGCCCTTGTAGAAAACGTCTGTCTTGGCACAAAATGTCTGGTATGGTACAACATAACTGCCTGAATACAAAATATGTGCCCAGGTATAATATGTAATCAGACTGGTTTTTTCTGTCTCTGTCAAATCGTATTTAATTTATTCTGTTTACGTTTATATCAACACCTGTCTAAGTGACCACACAATCAACTGTTAAAGATGACTGTCTTCACGTAAGTACCAATATGTTTGTCTTAATCCTTCAAACACTACTGTCTTATAAAACACCTTCTTTTTACTCCGTACACCCCAACACAACAATTCAACCCTCTCTTCACAGAAATGATACATTAATTTAATAGATTCCACTTTAATTACCCCGCCCCTACGAACCAACAGACCGTGACCACCACGCCTCAACAATCCCAGAGCTAACTCTTCACCCAGCCCGTGGTCTCACATCCATCAACTTCTAATCTCTATTCATTTATCACGCAATATTCGAGGTTTTACCGTAGTTCGACCGTCCTTTTCCCTGTCTATTGAATTCTACTTCCCATAATGAAGTTAATAACTGGCCGGGGACTGGCCAGTGTTAATGAAACATTACCAGCTAGGGCGGAAAGTACTGTTGCTAGCCTTTGATACCGGACTAAAAATAGGCCGATATTTTTCTTGATCGCTCGTGATATTGCATGTTGGCGTCGGCTGTCTCGTATAATTTATGTTAATCAGGAAGTGGGGAACAGAATGGATGCACTATCATCATATGCCACTTAATGGAGTCTTCTTAGTATCTATATCAATCTATATCAATCTATATATATATGTATATATATATATATATATATATATATATATATATATATGTATGTATATATGTGCATATATATGTATAATTTGTATATGTATATATATATATCAAAGTATATATATATATATATATATATATATATATATATATATATATATATATATATATATATATATATATATATATATATATCTTGATGATTCAATTCAATATATATTTTAGTGGTATAGTTAAAACAAGCAAAAATTACAATGTCTGCTAATTTTAAAAGTCCTTTGAGTCCTATTACTCCTTTTCTTAGTTTGTCACCTGTCATATCGACTGCAGGTAAGTATTAGCTTCTGTATTCTGTCCAACATCCACCTCTCATATTGTTACAGGTAAGTAGCCTACAGCGTTTCTTCCAGACTTTTTTCTCCGGGGGGGGGGGGGGCACTTGAAATTATCGGGGGGGGGGGGGGGGCGGTCACTGTTAAAAGTATATATTTTCTACATAAATTCATTTTCGTTCGGGGGCGGTAGACTTTCTTCTGGGGGGGGGGGGGGAGGGGGTGGGGGGGGGGGGGGCTCAGTCGTCGTCCCTCCCAGAAGAGATGTCTGGAAGAAACTCTGGTAGCCTACTAGGTCGCTGTGGTCTCATAGATCCACCAAGCTACGCTGACAGTGACACTACGTTGATTAATTCTGTACAGTAATATCTGTGTTTAGATCCCTACATTTTCGTAACATCAAAACCTTTTAATGAACCTTAAAAAATTATCCTTTACCTTTGGTGTTTTTGTTAAAGACATGGTGCTGCTTTCAAAATAAAAATACCTGGCTAAGTGGTTGTTTAATAAATTTAATTCTACAATTTAAAAAAAAAACAAATTCCTAAGTTCAGGCAAGTTTTGACGACAAATACGTCTAGCCAAGAAGATCGAAGATGAAGAAGAAAAACCAATCAAACGACTCTCGACATCTTGAACGACCTATTTCTCTCGCTAGAAGAAATAGCCCTGTCTTGTAAGGATTCCTCCCCTTTGAGGACAAACCGCAAGACGTAAGGGCCAGGAATATCGGAGGAAAAGTTGACCAAGGGAGAGAACAACATTGACTGATTTCATGTTAACAAGATTTGACCAAAACGATTTTCTTTCATTTGTTTCAAAAGTTCAGAATCTTATTGTTGCCAGTACTTTATTGAAACAGTACTGAAACATTTTAAATATCGACACTTACACACACACACAAACACACACACAGATATATATATATATATATATATATATATATATATATATATATATATATATATATATATATATATATATATATATATATGTATGTAGATATATCCACCACCATACACAGGCATACAGAGTGATTGATGAATGATTTGACGGCACTTACAACGACTAACGGGGTTTTATAGGAACTGGTTCTAAAGTTCTACATGGAACCTCACTCCAGTAATCATGACACTAGTTTCCCCGGCATCAAAAACCACACTCGCCAATAAAGACAGTTTGTTAACTTTGGTTATTAAAATGATCCGTTTGGTGTTTATTTACAAGGTTTGAATACTAATTTTTAAGATCAAATACATGTAAACAAATAATAGAAACTGACGATATTCATTCAAGGACAGTTACGTTTTGGTGCAACGGGAAAACGCC
The DNA here is from genome assembly GCF_028476545.2 of Physella acuta. NCBI lineage: Eukaryota > Metazoa > Mollusca > Gastropoda > Physidae > Physella > Physella acuta. The sequence continues at coordinate 1,471,787 of NW_026731663.1, forward strand.
AGGAAATAATTAAAGCAAAGAAAGATTCTCCACAAATTGGGTTTAGTTTTATTTCTTACACGTAAAACTTTTAAGTGAGTCTTTAAAAAAATGAGTTTAGAGCGGATATAACCCCAGGGTAAGATTTTTATGAGGAAATATTGAAATGAATACTAAGCTAAAAAATAGCAAAAATTCTTTTTTAATATCTTTGGGAAAATAAAAAAGTAAATAAATAAAGAAACGGCGGTATTTTCCTATTTCGTGAGAAATTATAGACTCTCTTTAAAAAAAATAATTTAAATATTGTATAACAGAAAAACATATTGCTTGTACGATTGTTTATACGGTTAATTAATTTTTTTTTATCTAACCTTATTTTGCCAGACACAAACATGCTAAATTTAGATATTCTCGCTACGACCAATTTTTGTTTTCATTCTCTGTAGCCCTAGTTATCCCAGCATGTGATGCACGATTAAATGGAACAAAACAACAAGCATACTAAAACATTGTAGGATGTTTTACATCTTCAAGTGGCCGAGAGCTAGGGCACACGAGTAGTAACCTGAACGTTTGTGTTGAGTTCCCAGGTTCGAGTCTGTATTGACCACGTCACTAGGATAGGGTTGACCATATTTACATGGAGCAGTCAAAGACACAGCTCTACTTCGTCTAACACACTGATCGAAATAAACCGGGAGTGATCTCCCCTAAACTTTCTCGAATATTCTAATATAAAATTACGAGGGATGGCAACTCAGTACATAGACAATATTTGTTATCCATTTTTAATTACTTTAACTTTTTATAATAGAATAGAATCTTGTAAAAAAAGAATGGCACACCAATTGAAAAGTTTCCCTTTCAAACCTGACGGTCTATGCGGCAATTGAAGTAGAGTTCACTTGTTTCTGTGACCTCGGCATCTGAAGAGATGGTGTGGTCAACACTATGCCCAGCCGGTTTTGCTTTCCCTAACATGAGTTAGGTACCCATCAGAGTTGGGTGGACTCAGGGACGGTCTACTGACCTTGAACCCGGATACGAACTCGAAACTAACGGGTTAGCAGTCCAGCTCTCTACCGCTAGACCACTCCGCCCTACACCATTCGAACGCCTAATAAGATGTGTATAAAAGTGCGGGATATTATTAGTACTTTATAAATTTACATGCGTTTTTTTGAGAAATCGGAAATAGCGTAAATTAGTACTTCCGGTCAACGGAAATTACTCAAAATTTGAAAGAAGGTAGAGAATTAGATCTTTTACTTACGTGTGAAATGTCATGCATCTATCTAAAATAGTACGCAACTTATAGGCTTTCGAAAAATTCAAAGTAGAAAAAGTACCACTTCCGGTTATCAGAAATCGCTCAAAAGTTGATCAGAATCTACGATTTTGATAAAATACTTATATATGACATGTCATCAACCTAGCTGTAACGGTACTCAAGTTATCGTGTTTATACACAGACAGACACACAGACACACAGACATACGGACAGAATTGCAAAGTCCAGTTTTCACGACTCGATAAAGCATAAAACGCCAAAACGTTTATATATTTGTATTTATAATTTTTGCCTGATTAAAATAAGTCCTCTATACTTCGGATTTGATGAAGGACAGGAGTAAAACGGTGAAAACTGTCAAAATTTCATGTTATTTTTGTGCACGATTTCAATACTTTCTCTATACTTCGTATATACGAGAAAGTAAAAAGGATAGGTTAAACACCTTTATATTGTTTTCAAAGAACAGTTTCAAATTAAAAAAAAATTGACAGTTTCATATTGTTTTAAATGAACAGTTTTATATGAAAAGTTTTATATTTTTTAAAATAAACAGCTTCATATTGATTTAAATGAACGTTTTTAACTGAACATTTTCATATTGTTTTAAAAGCACAGTTTTAAATGAATATATCATTTTTTTTTTAAATGAACAGATTGAAATGAACACTTTCATATTGTTTTAAATGAACAGTTTCATTTATTTTTTTAAATAAGCAGTTTCGAATTTTTTCAAATGAACAATTTGAAATTGTTTTAAATTTTAAATGAACACGTTTTTTTATAAACGTCTCCATTATTTTGGAGAACAATATGGAACCCTTTTAGTAAATTTACACATAATCCATTAGCCAGCAGCCACCAATTTTTACTTTTGATGAAATAATTTTCCCCCCCAACTATTGACCAATGAAAAGCTTGAAATCTCCACCCCCCTCCCCGTCTCCCCCCCCTCCCCCACCCATTCTCCCACGTCGACCACTATTTAATCAAATACATGGACAATTTTTTATCATAGCATTTACCGACCAACAGGAAATCGAAATATTTTCTTTTCATCTCGATGCAAAATTTTTTTTTTTTGAGCGAAAGAAAACAGGAGAGATTTCAATCTTGTAGTTACCAATGCCAAGGTCACTGTTATTATTTTAAAACTTGTGTCCCTTTATTGTTCCGTTATGTCGCTTTACCATGCTGATGACAGTTAAGTCCACGTTTTTAACGTGTAGACGTGGCCAGATATTTTCAAGGGGAGATCAATCGGTGCATTACAAACACGTGACAAGCTAGTGCTGGTATTACAAGCTAGACAGTTGAATTAGATACATATATAATATTTCACAAGACATAATTAATTGGCTATATCAGTAATTGTTTTATTGATTTTATGTTTGAAATTCCAGTTAGAAGTTCAGTGAACTCAATGTTTGGTAAAATATTTTTAAGATTTTAATTGGAACTTCAGTTGATTAAGTGTTTTGTCGGGTCAAGTTCAGTCAGCATCTTGCCATTAGCGTTCTAATGATGCTAGAATTTTGTTATTAGCGTTCTAATGATGTTAGAATTTTGTCATTAGCGTTCTAATGATGCTAGCATCTTGCCATTAGCGTTCTAATGATGCTAGCTTCTTGACATTAGCGTTTTAAATTATGCTAGCATCTTGTCATTAGCGTTCTAATGATGCTAGCATCTTGCCATTAGCGTTCTAATGATGCTAGCATCTTGTCATTAGCGTTCTAATGATGCTAGCATCTTGACATTAGCGTTTTAAATTATGCTAGCATCTTGCCATTAGCGTTCTAATGATTCTATCATCTTGACATTAGCGTTTTAAATTATGCTAGCATCTTGCCATTAACGTTCTAATGATGCTAGCATCTTGTCATTAGCGTTCTAATAATGATAGCATCTTGCCATTAGCGTTCTTATGATGCTAGCATCTTTCCATTAGCGTTCGAATGATGCTAGCATCTCGCGATTAGTCTTATATGGGTACTAACTCCTCGTGTCCAGCGTTCTAATGATGCTAGAAGCTTGATATTAACGCCGTGTGAATGCTAGCATATTTTTTTTCACTTGCTTTTAACCAGGAATCCTATAATAGCTGCATTAATTGATTTTGTGTGATTAATTAATTAATTATAACCACAAAATATTGATAATGCAAATAGTTACGAAACAAACACATCATAATATGCGTATTATGCATAAGGCCAGTAAGTTCAAAATAATCAATTCATTCTTTAAATTAAACCGTAAAGAATGTTCAAAGTGATGTAGTGTTGCGGCTATTCATTGTGTACTTAGTATGCAGTATTTCATTTCATAACGTTAAAAATCAACTGGAACTGATCTCCCCTAAACTTTCTCGAATATTCTTATAAAACACTACGGGGGATGGCAACTCGGGACATAGACATGATTTTTAATCAATTTTTAATTACTTAAACTTTTTAAAATAGAATAGAATCTCGTAGAAAAAAGAATCGCGCACCAAGTGAACGCCATAGAATATGTGAATATTATTAGTACTTTATAAATTCACATCCATTTTTGGAGAAATCGGAAATAGCGTAAATTACTACTTCCGGTCAACGGAAATTACACAAATTTGAAAGAAGGCAGAAAAGTAGAACAGTTACCTATATGTGAAATTTCGTTCAACCATCTCAAACAGTACTCAAGTTATAGGCTTTTGAAAAATTGAAAAGTTGATACAGAACAACAGATTTGATGTAATAGATCTATGAAATTTCATCCACCTAGCTGTAACGATACTCAAGTTATCGTGTTTACAGACACACAGACACACATACACGCAGACATACGGACAAAATTGCAAAATTATGTTTTTCCGACTCAGGGTAAAACGTCGAGATTTGTTAAAAATCTATATTTTTTTTGCACGATTACAATACTTTCTATAAACTTTGTATACGAGGGAGTAAAAATGGGAAGACATGGTTGGGCATGGTGAGCACGACTGCTAGCCCGATCTAGGGCTCGAGTCGGTAGGATGGCCTTAAGAGTAATTAATTAAGTCCGCCCAGCTTTGATAAGTAACTAATTTACGTTAGGGGAAGTAAGGACGGCTGGGCGTAAACTGTCCACAATATCCCTTTATACGTCGAGGTCAGGGAAACAGATGAACTCTACTTCATCTGACCCAAGGGTATGCTGTTCACGTGACCTGTTCGTAATATTTATCCAGTTTTAAGACCTAAGAATGTTGTCAACTATTGTTGAACACTATTTAAAATGTTGGTTAGACTTTCTTCTTATACACTCTCGGCATATCTAACCCTAGAGATCTTAAAACCACAAAGTAAACAATATAGCTAACAAAATTACATGTATGATAAACTTTTTAAATATTTTTATAGTTTGAAATTGTTCAGTGCAATAGGGGCCTATAAGTAGCTCTTATCTTTATATCTGATTTGTTATTTTTAGTTGTTATTTCAGCTGTAATGTCATATGTAATGTTAGGTGTAATATCAGGTGTAATGTCAAGTATGGTGTCAAGAGTCATAAAAAGTGTCATGTCAGATATAATGTCAGATGTCATGTCAAATATTATGTCAGGTGTCATGTCAGATATAATGTCAGATGTCGTGCAAGGTGTAATCTCAGGCGTTGTCAGGTGTTATGTCAGATATAATGTCAGGTGTTATGTCAGATATAATGTCATGTGTCATGTCAGATATGGTGTCATGCAAGGTGTAAAATCAGGTGTTGTCAGGTGTTATGTCAGATATAATGTCAGATGTCATGTCAGATATAATGTCAGATGTCATGCAAGGTGTAATCTCAGGCGTTGTCAGGTGTTATGTCAGATATAATGTCAGGTGTTATGCCAGATATAACGTCAGGTGTCATGTCAGATAAGGTGTCATGCAAGGTGTAATATCAGGTATTATCAGGTGTTATGTCAGGTATAATGTCATGAATCCTGTCAGCTGTAATGTTTGTAGCCTAGCGTACAAAACCCCTCAGCTCCGTCCACCATCTTTAAGGTTGATTGGTCATTACAGGGCCCGAGTATTTTCCGTCGCTTTGACCCTAATTTCTGTCCATCGACATGACCCTAATTAACTGGTTGGGAAGGGGGTTGGTGGAGGAGATTGGGTGGGGGAGGGGGCACTAAGGAGGTGTGGTATACTCTGGCCCCAATCTCTATACAGCTCAGAAAACCCAAATGGTCTAGAAAATCAAATGCTAAGCGAGTTTAATGGGCCGATGTTTACAAAAAAAAAGGGGGGGGGGTGGATAAAGCGCAACCTCAGCAGATTGTGATAGTAATTGAATGGTTACTTTACTAGTAGCTTGTGAATTGTTTTAAACATATTTTAATTTAATTACGGTGTGACACAAAATTTTTGTTTTGACAAGAATTTTAAAGCGTTTGCTGTTTTAACATTTTGCGACAAAATAGAAAATGTTTGCAACACGAACACTTTGTGACAAAATTAAGAATGTTTTCAGGGAAAGTAAAGGCGGCTGGGCATAGTGCTGACCACAATATCTCTTCATATGCCGAGTTCACAGAAACATGTGAACTCTACTTCACTGGCCCCATAGACCGTCATGTTTGAAAGGGAAACTTTTTACTTTTATTGTATAATAAGTTGGGGGAAAAGGAAGAATGTTTACTGTATCAGCAGTACCTAAATAAAATACTTAAAAAAAACTTTTTAAAAAACCACGTTTTTCTTGTGGACTAAAAAGTAGAAAATAACTATTTACATACATTTGATGACAAAAAACGTGGGTACGTTCACCATCAAATTTCCCGACCCATCTGCCCGACCCACGTTTTTTGTCATCAAATGTATGTAAATAGTTATTTTCTACTTTTTAGTCCACAAGAAAAACGTGGTTTTTTTAAAAGTTTTTTTTAAGTATTTTATTTTCTCCTTTTTAGTCCGTTGCTACACATGAAAAACGTGGTTTTTAAAAAAGTGTTTTTAATACACGGACTAAAAATCTTGAGCGACCAGGATTCGAACCTGGGTTGTCGCGGCCACAACGCGAAGTACTAACAACTATACGATCACGGCCAGCGCGCTCACATCGATTGGGGCCGAAGTAACTGTGTCATTAGGACTCCAGTCTTGTCGGTATCTTTAGAAATCATGTCCTCAATTTTATGGTCCTTGGGGCGTAATTAAATTAAGCTAATTACGGTCACTAATTGCTAGTTTTTATGATTGCATCTGAAATTGTTAGGCGAAAGTAGCATGCATGCCAAATTTCAGGTCTCTAGAGCAATCAGAAGTGGGCTAATTTTCGATGTCAATTTTAACAACAAACATCCAAACAACCAAACAAACAAACGCGAAGCTGAGTTAAGAAAAACGTTTTAAAAAAGCTACCTAGTAGGGCAGATAACACTGAGCTCGACTGATTCTTTGAGAGTTACAGCCCAGAACTAGTGCATTCTGTTCCTCGTCCAAACTTGATTACTTCCCCTATCTTGGGTAGACTCAAGGGCATCCTGCCGAACTCGAGACTTGCGGGTTAGCAGTTGTGTGCTCTAATACACAACCATGCTGAGGCACTGACTCAATTGTATGAACTTAAAACCTCATTTTAACAACAACAACAAAATGTGTTGAATTTTCCCCATCACTCGAACCTAGACTAGTTTCTGGCTGTATGTAAAACAGCTAGGGGAAGATAACTCTTGATCAAGAAAGGGGAAAAAAATTCAGTCTGCTGACGTAATGCACATATTTTGTCGTCATTGACGTCATTTGTATTATTCACGAGCGTAAATCGATACCACCCTCTTACAAAGGAAACCATTGTATCGTTGAGTCGAGTCCAGCCGGTCCTGCAGTTTAACAGAGCAAACAATGGTCCCGTAAAACGATACCACTTTTGATGCGTTGGCCGCCCGGAGCGATACCCCGACCTTGAGGCTGTTTATCACGCTGGTATGGAGCTAACTTTTTGATTCAGGAATGAGACAAATTATCGAGGAAATTCCCAGATTTAATATCGTTGTACAATGTCCCCTATCTAATTAAAACACAAACAGTCATTATTTTTAATTAACTTATCAAGCACTAAAGGTTAAAGAGAAAAGCAAATACCCGCAGTAGTTTTAATTAGTATTGGTTCGTTTAAAAAATTATTTCCAATATTTTATATATTTCAGCTATCCAGTAATCCCTTATGGTTAAAGTAAATGTAGCCACTAGTAAATGGTTATTTTAAGGTGGGGGGTCAACCATACATGACGTCACGCGTTTTTTGACGATTTTTATCTCCCCCTCCCCTCCGTCACACGTTGTCACAAAAAGCAAGACCCCCACCCCTAAAATGACGTCACACCTCAGCCTACAAACCCCTCCCCCCTCAAAATTGCTGTTGAATTTTTCTTAAAACATCGATATTTTTCCAAAATCTTGCCAGAACTCTGTCAACAGAGTATTTTGATCAATTCCTATTACAATTTATTAAAACCGTTTTCTAAAACGCAAAATAACTGCTAAAACTGCAAAATTACGGACCCCCCTCCCTCCCCCTACGAGTGTGACGTCATTTATGGCGCTAGGTGTTGTCTAGCTGGTCATCGAAAAATATTGAAGTCAGTCTTGACAATTATAGTTTAGCTTGAGCACTAGTTAAAATTTGACCATCCATCTGAAACTTGACCACTCAAGTAAAACTTGATCACTTGTACGCTTAGATCTAAGTCTTCGAGCACTTCACGAGTTAGGTACATGCTTTACCGTCGAAATAAACAAAAATACAACGTCGATGATTGACGTCCTTGACCTAAAAGATAACGAAAAAAATAATGGCCGTTAACAGAGATCAGCTGACTCGATGACGTCATCACCAATCTCGATCGTTTCTAAAGCTTCATGTTTTTTATTTGTCAGGAAATCAGATAAAGCAGCGACCGGCGCTGGACTGTTACTCACCCCCCCCCCCCCCCCCACACACACACACATACCTTTATTCTCCATCTATAACTCAAATAAACCTCGAGTTTCGTTGCCTTCGGATTTCGTCGATAGCATCGGAATTCGTTGACAAAAATAACAAAGGTGCAACCCAGAGATTATCCTGCTAATTTGGTCGTTGATTACTGTAGTGTACGCACCAAAAGTTGGTGCAACCCAGAGATTTTCATGCTAATTTGGTCGTTGGTTACTGTAGTGTACGCACCAAAAGTTGGTGCAACCCAGAGATTTTCCTGCTAATTTGGTCGTTGGTTACTGTAGTGTACGCACCAAAAGTTGGTGCAACCCAGAGATTTTCCTGCTTATTTAGTCGTTGATTACTGTAGTGTACGCACCAGAACTTTGATTCCCACTGTTGGCATGAACTTTTAGTTGATTGGGCGTGTGATACTAAAACAACATGCGAGTGGTTGCTGAAAACTATAAAACACATTGATTGGTCCATGAAAACTATAAAACACATTGATTGGTCCATGAAAACTATAAAACACATTGATTGGTCCATGAACTATGCAATGTATCTGTTATGTAGATCACCAACTATAGCGTGTAGGCCTATATTATGTATATGTTTTTTCACACACACACACACACACACACACACACACACACATACACACACACACACACACACACACACACACACACACACACACACACACACACACACATACACACACACACACACACACACACGCACACGCACACGCACACGCACACACATACACACACACACACACACACACACATGCACGTCGGTCGTTGGAGGAATAGATATCGTTGTGTTCATTTCTTCTGACAAAAGTATGATGTTATAGATCAGGTTGCTGATAAGGTCGCCATGACATGGCTGAAGACAGATTTTAGCTTGTGATGTGAAAGTCGTAGCGAGTTTCAATATTAGTATATATATATATATATAGTGGAATAAACAGAACTGTTTTACATTTGAAATATATTAGCTAGCTCATATTTATAAACTCAAAATTACAAGGGACATAATCTAAAAAATATTCTTAACAATCTTTCTAACCACAAAGAATTAAAATAGTAGGAAAAGTAATAGATTTTTAGAGTACTTTACTAACTTTAAAATACAGAATACAATTTTTATATGTATTTTGAATACAAATGTATGTTTTATAAATTTTTACAATTATTTGGTTTCTTGAGACTACAGCAGACACGCATTAGCTTTATTAAATCCTTAAACTTAAGTCTTCTCAATGCTCATCTTTTTATGCAGTGAAAATCGATAAGCGTGATTTAATAAAAACTTTTTAGCGCAATTTCCATTCTGGAGAATTGCGTTTATTAACCCGTCATTTCTGGATGTATGAATGTATGAATGAATGGATGGATGGATGGATGGATGTGTGTCCGCAGCTTTAAGTCGTATCTCCTCCTCAACGAAGCAATATCGATGACTAGTTCCAAAAGCAATTATGTTAAGCAAGTTACGAGGATGAACATAGGCCATAAAAATTCCGGGTTTTTTCATGGATTTCCCGGAAAAGCCAAAAAACCTCGGAAAAAAAAACAGTTTTTGGCCCATATCTCGGCAACCAGACCACTTAGCTACTTGAAACATGTACCAATCGATTCCTGCCATAATTTAGAACAATATTGCCGAAGAAAGTTTTCAAAAATATCCTTTCGTTCGGTCACAAAAAAAAAATTTAATTAATTAAAATTTGGACCGAATTAGTAGGCATTTTTTCCAACCACACCACACGCGTCATCACGTTCAATAGCTGCGCCATAACGTTCAATGGCTGCGACGTCACGTTCGGTAACTGGGCGCGCAATGGTTTTTAGTCATGTTACTCTATTGTAAATAAAACATAAAATACTGAAATTTTTTTTAATAAAAAACGTTTTAATAACTAACCAATGGTTTTACTAACCCTGCTCTTGATTTACGCTACGACAGAGCTATTTTTAGATAACACAAGGAAATTGCGCTAAAATTGTCACTAAACTTTTTTTAATTACTTGTTTGACAATTGGCAGAACAGTAAACATGAATGGCTAACGCTACGATGAAAGAAATTGTTGCGTTGTATCCACAAAATTAATAAAAGTCCGGAGAACTTCTTTCCAGACTCAAGTTGTCACTCACCCAAGTTGCATTTCTACCAACAACAGAGGCGCCAGTGACCAAGCAAGAATTACTAATTGCTCGAGATATACTTGAAATCGGAGCACAATGGGCTATTGCTAAAAAGGATATTCCAGCATTTGAAAGATACATGGCCCAATTAAAATGCTATTATATGGATTCGATGGATGACCTTCCAGAGTCTGCATTCAAATACCAGCTTTTAGGACTGAACCTTTTGTGTCTACTTTCTCAAAATAGATTAGCAGAATTTCACACTGAACTGGAACGATTACCTGTAAAGGAGATTCAGAATAACATTTATATCAAATATCCAGTAAGCATGGAACAGTATTTAATGGA